>NC_134406.1:147577684-147602684 GCF_038048845.1 Mixophyes fleayi | reverse complement strand
GAAATAAGAATCAAAGCTGCAAAAATTTATATGGTGGTTAACCGCTTGATATATTAAAACGAAAAATCTGCCTATGTTTGACTTTATATATATATATATATATATATATATATATATATACATACACAAGTTAACCCGTGCATGATACTCATGCATTCTAGTCAAATCAAGCTACTTAAGGTGTTAAAAAGGTTTTTGTCATGCATTTGGGCCTAGCCCAGGCCTCCTCAGGGGAAGAGCATTACTTCCCGACGCAAGCACCCTTTTTTAACGTGGTTTTGTCCACATGTCACCACCTCATCTTTTTCTCCATCACCTCATCCTTCATCTTCATCGCCACATCCTTCATCAAGCTACTTAAGGTGTTAAAAACTCCCTACTGTCACCCTCAGCAACCACCAACCACTCCCAACTGTCACTTCTCCTTCAAGAAATATATAGGTCAGTGTATAACTCTGCCCAGCAGGTGGCGCTGGTTTGTTTTTTTTTCACGCACGCCACTAGGCATTTATATAGTAGATTGGTCTATTAGGTTAGACCAATCCATGATTCCGGGGTTATCCTCTGTCAACAATATTTTTTGTCTCACCAATAGCATTCATATCTCCTGCCTTATCAGAGGCCAAACACTAACACTGGACTTCACAGGTCTAACCAGACTAGACTGTAATTCGTCAGCAGCCACTTACCCCAGATTCATTATGGGGACACCTGCTGGAAAGATAATAAATATATTAGCCTGTCATGAGTGGGCTGCATAAGATTATAGTTGAAAAAACTCAGGGTTACATTTCTGAAATTGTAGAACCCTCAAGTAAGGGATATGAACATACATAGCAAATGATTTTACAGTTCTAAAAAAAAACCCTGAATTATTTTACACTAAATGTTACAAATACATATGCAAAAACTGTGAGACCCAGGCTAGTTTGGTCTTCTTTTTTGTTAATGTAGTATTGTGGTGAAACTGAATGCCACAGTAGAAACTCAATAGTCATCAGAATTGTATCACTATGACTAGCCATTAAACAGGCAGTGTACAATCCCCATATTAACTGCCAGAAATCTATGCTATGTGACATTAAACTATCAATGTTTCATTTGTTCTATATTCATATAGTTATTATTTATTCTCATAATTATTATGTTTCTTATACTGTGCATACATTTTGGTTAATAGTTCCTTGCTTTCATTTCGCTGAAGCTGACTGAACAATGACCTGTCCAGAAATCTCCCCTCCGCTAAAGAAGTGCCCTACATAGCGGCACTGTACTATATAGCAGCGTCCGCGGACGCTCCTTTGACAGCGCCGCGGCTGCTGTATAGTACAGTGCTGCCGAAACACCTCTCTTGCTTTTTTTTTTTTTGGGTGCAGGGGAAGCCCCCCTTGAAAATCCTCCGTGTGCCCCTGCTGTCTGAGTCCTGATTATGGGATCCATCAAGTGACATTAGTTTGATTCAATAATTGTAACCCAATACATTTGCAATCTATTTTTTTTATGAATTTTGTAATCTTATGGATAGAAAAATAATTAAAGTAACTTATAACACATTCCAACACATTTCCCTTGTTGAGTATATACGTTTTTTATACTCTTGAGAACTATAAGAGAATAAGTGCATTACGATTAACGTTAAGTTGTTTAAGTTCCTTTTTTTAAATTGGTTCACCATATGGAACTATACATTTAATATAACTAGTTACATTATTGGAAGATAGGCTTCTTCACTGTTTTCAATGTATGAAGTCACTTTCTTCATATTTCTTCATGAATGGACACTGGAATTAAATGTTTAGAAAAAGAATGATTGCATTGAAATCATAGGGATAGGTTATTATTGTAAAATCAATATGGAAAGTTATTACTTACTAACAATAAAAATGACAATTATTACACCCAATCAACACACATTTTTTTTGTTTATTTTCTAACGGTCCTTGAATAAAAGGTATTTTTTGTTTAAAGATATGTTAATGTCATCTTCATTCACTATGTAGATTTTTTTATATATGCTTAACGGGAAATATAACAGAGATCTATCTGAAAGAAGAAACAGCTGCTTTAAGAGATTGTATTATAAACCCTATACTTTGCATCTGATAATGATGTAATAGGCATATCATGTACTATTTGTGCAACTGCATACATTTATTTTACCTCAGCCTGTTGAAAATATCATTCAAACCCCAAGTTTACATTAAGTCAGTTGTGAAAGATGACATAAAACTTTTTCACTTTTGCAATGAGTCATAGCAATTCCAATGGTGTAAAACTGATGAAGGCCATCGTTAACAGCACAATTTATTTGAATTACATCACCATAGAAAGAAGTATTGCTTTGAGTAACAAGTATCATTAGAACAGTAATAGGCATATTCTTTATAATGCACATATTGGGCCTGATACATTAAGGGACATGAGTCCCATTTTGTGCCGTATTTTGTGTGAAATTGCTCTGCGCAGGCTCAGAAATGCACTCTATGCAAGTGAACACAAGTGCATGAAATTAATCTTCAAATGATAAGGGGTGTATGCACGTAGGCATTGTACAGTAAAGGTGTGCCAAGGTCAAGCACAAGACATCCATTCAATTGACGCTTTAGGCATCTCTCAGGTATGTGATTTTTAGCCGTATCACTTACACCAGCTACAGGGCAGGTGTAAGTGCCAATTAATCGTGATGACTGACACATATGCATGCTAGAACATGTGTTTGCAATTAAAAGGAACTGTATAAATGCATTTGATGTACAGTAGCCATTAATAACACCCTGATAAATTTATTTCTTGTTAAAAAAAAAATATTTTTGTTTTTTAAAAAATATATTTTTATCAATGACTATACTATTAATAGGTGTTAATGTATTTTTTTTTGTTTTGTGCCTTCTGATGGGACTTTATGGGGGTATTCAATTGTTGGTTTTAACGCGCTAAAACAAAAAAAAAATGAGCGCTCGAAAAAAAAATATTACCGTTAATACGGTAATTACTCGCAGAATTTCAGCTCGCAGCTCCCTGAGGACCAGAGAGGGTGTTTAACACAGACATGATGTGGAGTGGACACTAGTGTGCGTGTGGTACAATAACAATAATATTGGGCTTCAGGCCATCTCAGTTCAAAACAGGAACATAATCTTTATTTAACTCACCTTCTTTCAGCACAGAGTAGTATAACGTTGCAAGAATATTCACAATTTTAATGCCTTCTCCTCCTGCACATTTTCTTCAGCAGATGTTATTGATATCCCCTAATATCACACTCCTGCACAGTGCTTATAAGCTCACAGCATGTTACATAATGGTTGCTGCTGCTGGGAGCAGTAGTTCCATAGTCACAGACAACAGGTACATCTCTCAGGCTTTCCAAGATATTTTATCTCCCCCAATTGCAGGCATGCAGTCAGACAATTACAGATCCTCAGGACCTCCATCTCACTCTCTAGGGACTCTTCTGCCATGCAGTCTCCAACCTCCATACAAGCCGCCAGGGCCGCCATCAGGGGGATACAGGGAGCACTGGAGTATGGGGCCCAGCAGCACAATGGGGCCCTTTGCTCAAACAAATTTATTAGGGGAGGAGGCATTGGCAGTGAATTAAGGGAGGTAGCGAGCGCCATTTCTAGACAGCGGCTTCTCCTGAGATGTGAGAGGTGGTGTGGGAAGAGACCTCTGTGTGTAATTAAGGATGCGGTAGTGGGCTTCCTTGTAGGCATCATGTCTGCTTCCACTCCCAAGATTCAGGGCCTCACAGCTGCCATCATTTGCTCCAGTCCCAGCCCCCCAAGTGCTTGGCTCCTGGACAGAGAGCCGTGACAAAGCAGATAGACTCCCTGCAGTATTGCTGACGTCATGTAATTAATAACGTCACAGCGCTGTCAATAGAGGGTAGTTGAAAGGAGACAGCAAGAAGACGCAGAGAGGTAAGTAAACTTCTGCAGGGGTTAGATGGAACCGTGGACAGGTGGTTACTGTAGAGAATCGAGGGAGGCAAATGTTGGCTAGAGGATAATTTGAAATGAGGATCGGGTGAGAGAAGGAAGGAGGGGGGCCCTGCCTGTTACATTTGTACTGGACCCCGCAATTTCTAGTGGCAGCCCTGCAAGCCACATTTCACCGTTCAGCAACCCCCCTCACAGTATGGGGGTCTTTTCCAAGAGGGTTACTTCCTGGTGGAAGGTGTGCTTCAGACTCACTGTCTTTCTTCCTGTAGTGCCAATTTATGTCTGTTGATACTTGCTGTGGCCCTTGGTTGTAAGTAGTTCAGGTTCCCCCCCCTCTTTCTGCTGCATGCTATCTCTTGTTGCTGTCAGTTTACATGCTAGGGTTACCCCCACGCTATAGGAAACACTCTCCTGGTGTTTCTTGCTATTTGGGAGTCTCTACATCCCCCTAATGGGGACATAAACATGCCTTCCACAGCACCCACCACGCATCCCCTTTTACCTATTAGAGTCTTAAACTCCTGGGGGTATTGACTCCCTAGTGAAGTCTCCAATACATGGCCTCTTGTCATTTTCAGTGCACCTCCCTCTGACGGGGATCCATGACCACACACCTACCTTCCCGAGTCCTGGCTTAGCAATGGTCCCTCTCCTTCAGTTCGCAGGGAAATAGATTCTGGTCACCCACATGAGGCTCGTTTAGCCAGCACTGAGGCATACACGCCGCGTGGCTAAGCTTCACCCACGGCTGTCCGCTTTAGCAGCGCCATTTAGATGTGGAACTTACCTCATTAAATGAAACATCCCATACCTCGCCTGCCAACATTGGGGGCGAGGCCTAATGAGGTAGCGCTGTATGCGTTACATATGCATTGTGTGTATCACGCAGTGTGTTGTGTCTGTCTGCATATGTCAAGTGCCATATAGCCAGAGTGTACTTATATCTGTATTCAAATGAAAACATTTCTTGATATTCGCTTTTACTTGAATACGGGCGTACATGCGTGAATTTTTTATCCGTATTCAAATAAACACAAATAGTGTTTACTTTGCTAATGAATGGTGTAGTTATAACATTATGACATTAATACATGTTTTATAAAGAAAAGGTTTATATGGCTCACAATCACAAACTACATGCATTGTCTCAAATTATCTAGGAACATTTACATGAAAGACACAAGACCATTATAAAGTATAAATCAAAAATCATTTTCCATTTAGAGCAATAAATGCTACCAACCAATTAAGCCAAATTGGTTGTATAAGCAAAATCACTCCCAACACAATCCTCTGCATTCAGTAAATGAAGTATGACAAATTATTTTAACATAAAGTAAGTTCAATTACAGTGTCTGTAATTGAAGTCAGGAAATGAATAATTATTGTTCAGTGACTTACATTACAACCAGGGTCAGCTACTTCTAAATGAAGAAACCTCCATCTTTGCTTTTAACATAAATCAGGCGAAATCTTGCGATTGGAATACAACAAAAGTACTGTTATATGGTAGCATTTAAAATTTAGGTCACTGAACAGCTCCAGTTCATGCCTATAATGGTTGATATTGAACTTTTCTGTTTTTATTTTTGGGAGCATCTAATCTTAAGGTGAAGTTGTTTACTTTTATTTGTTTCTATAATAAAAGGAGCAACTGAAATGTTTTCCAGAACTGCAAATTTGCAGAAATAAAAATATAACCATATTTTCTTACTCTCCTGGAATGTCTCCTGAGGTTTGGGTAGCTCTCCGGGATACCTGGAGAACAGGCCTTTCTCCCACATCCCATCCCCTTCATAGTAAAGTGGGCAGGATGGCAGCCTCAATGCTTTCTCAGCCATGCACTGTGGGATGGAGAGAGGGGCGGTCCAAAATTACGCAATTTCGGAGCCAAGACATATTGCATTTGCCAGTTATCCTCCCCTCTGGCCTCTCCCTTGGCAAGTATAAAGATAAGTGAACCAAGGATTGAACCATTATATATTCCAATGTCAACCTTTTTTCTATAAGCTTTGATCCCAAGTGTCAGTGCGCCATTGTTCTGGGACCCCAAATATTAGTCTGCCAGTGTGATGTGATCCTAAAAAAATGTACTGACATCTGACAACCAGGGGACCCCAAGAACACATTCTGTTTTCGACCCACAGATTGTTCCCATCTGATATATTCTACCTGTAGCCTTAATAGAGTGCAGCGACTGTAGTAGCATATCTCCAACATCTCCACGTTAGGTTGACCAACAGTAAACAGCATCACATAGTGGTGAGGGTTATAAAATAGTTGTTGAATGTGCGGATTGAAGTGTTGTTTTTAGCGGATTCAGGAAATAGCCTAGTTTGTGCAATTTGTTAATTGGGTGGTATGCCAGTTGAGTCCTTTACTGTGGTGGAAATCTTTACAGCTGTAGGAAAATAATTAAAGGGGTAACATGCACTCATGTTCAGTGTTAAACTCTCTACTTTATTAAGCATGATTATTACTGTAGAATTTTAATCACTCTGCAGTATTACTTCCACTAATCACCAGCCAGCTATAATATATAATTAATAAACTATACAGGGATGAATAGTGCTTTGAACTTTGAGAGATCAAGTTATTTCTGTGATGTTGAAGAAAATGTCCTTATAACTTGTGAAATCACTGGACCTTTATTAAGCAATGCCACTTTACCTTGCATTTTTACTTCTCATGGACTAAACGAAAAGAGTGAATATTAAACCATGTAATTTTGAAAAAATACATTTCACATGTTTAAATATATGTCTCCAGAAAAATAAATAAGAAATATGATAATATGGGGATAACATTATGTGTAGCATTTATGCTGAATGGCCTAAAGAGAAAAGTTGGAATTTAAAGTTAAGACCTGTTTAAATGGTCTCCTCCTAGGTATTGTGTTACAGGAAAAGTATGCACAGTGCTGTATTTACCAATATGTCCCACTACATACCCTGGTGTCACACTTGTGGTTTGGCTTTCAACAAGAAACAGGAATTTTATTGTATTACCAGCAGTAGTCTGGATTGCAGAACAGTCTACATTGATTAATTATTAGGATACAATACTAAACTGTTTGCATATTATTTAGGTTGTGTAGATAACTGAATGTAAAGGTAATGGCTATGTATAATGTTTTCTTATGTTGAAAGTCAGGATCATAACTAGAAATCTGGTGGCCCTGCAGCAAAAATTTGAAGGAACCACTAAGGTATGTATGCATAAAGGCAAAACTTGCCTTTAAGCACATTGCCGTTTTAAAATTTGCTGGCAAAGTCGCCGAATATTTGTCGAGTTTGTAAAACCGGAGCTTAATACATTTACCCCTTAATCATACTTGCGTGTTGGGGGTGAGGCCCGGCTGATCACGTTATTTGGCCATGATGATGCGCGATTTGCGCCACAAGCCCCCCATCCCCCACCACTTTACTACTTCGATCTTTAGGAATCGGGAGGTTACCCTGCTCTCCCAGAAGACCTGGAGAACTCCCAGAAATACGGGAGTCTCCCGGACATTCCGGGAGAGTAGGCAACTATGACCTTAATCTATTAAAAATCCTAAAATTCACAAAATCTCAAAAAACTCCAGCTGTTATGGGGGAGGGAAAGTCACCATAACCTGACAAAGTTATAACATGTATACAAAATCCCCAGTGCTAATCAGTTTATAAGTATACCATTCAAATTATATTCCATAGGTTAATAATATTACCCAATGTGGTATCATGCAAATAAAATGAATATATGCAATTAAGATGAATACAAATCATTTCAATTAATATAGTAGCCTTACATTGTAACACTAAAAAATATGGAAGCACAATAATAAAATAGAATGAGCAATAAAATAAAACAAACTATATATCAACATGTTAACTACAAATAACCTGTTTTGTTTATAGCTCAAAATAATGTAGATTATAGCAACCGGCAATTGTATCAGTTTATTATTGGTTTATATATTTATTTTTTTTCAACATATTTCTTGAACAACTTCAGAAAAGGAACATATCAGAAAAGCATTTGTAGTGTTTTATTATTTTTATGTTATGTTTTGAAGTGGGGCTCTATGATATCTTGCATTCTAATTCTAATAAATATATTTAGTCTATGCAACATCATTTGTATGACATTTATATTTGGGTGATTGTAACTTTAGTCTGACAGATCACAAATGTTTACTGCATTTTTTTTTTTTAATAGATTCATTTTTTCCACAGCCATGATTCCTGCATATTAAACATGGGTCTGTTGTTTCACAATACTGTTTCTGTGGGTTCGCTGTGTCATTGTATTACAGACGCTGCTGAATGGGCTACATATGTCTCCATTTGCTATTTAAAATGTGGGTATTTCCATTGTTTGCAAATGTGTCAATCATTAACATGTACAACTCTGTAAATGTTTTGTCGGAAGAAGTGTAACAGTGATATCATTGTTTATGGAGATTTTGCAACAAAACATCTCCTTAGATATATAAGCAATATTTAGACCTGAAGATATAAAGTCTTACTTCTCAAGTTTTTGAAAGTGGAGCTGGACAACATAACAAAGCAACATTTTAAAACTATAATCTTCTAAAGAAAATTACACTATATTTAGTTTAATACAACATATTATAATATATATTGATAATTGATTTTACATTTATTTGTGGTATATTGAAAATATGTAGTGTACAGTAGAAACCATCAAAAACACTCTAAAGAATATCCAGGCTTAGACCAGTGTTGTTTACAGCTAGGTGCCTTCAGTATATTAACATTTGGTGACATTTACTAGAGAACACTGGTAGAGAGATTAAAGCTTCCCCATGTTTAAAAAGTAGAGTGGCGGCATAAGTACTGCCACTGGCCTCTTATCAGTATCATCATTTTAGGCTGGCGATAGCAGAAGCTCCCCGCCAGAAATGATTACTTATTTTTCTATATATTACTTTTTATTTTATTATTTTAATTTAGGTAAAAGTGGAACTGGAAACAATGCCGGCTCACGCATATGTGAATAGGAGCTCTGCACTGGCTGGTGAAGTAGTAAAGTCCTCTAACCACTGCCAGCCTGTATCACTGAGGATCTGAGCTTCTCTCAGTTGCTCCCAGTGAAATTTTAATATGTAGTGATAGAAAAACTTCCATATCGCCCAACCTTGTTAAATAGAACCAATACACATTACAGAGACCAGTCTCTTAAAAGCTGAGGCTATGGAACTAGTTTGAGTCAATATAAAATACCAATTTATCATATGCTCCTGTATGAGTTTATGGGTCTAAAATGAAGCTTTAAAACTCTACAACGGTTTTAATTGTTTGGTAGCGTTCTACTTTAAAGTACTTCGATACAAAGTAAAGTGATTGACAGTATTGATTGCACCACAATTCCCACATTCTCTCAGAAGCTTATAATATGTCATTTTGATGAGCTTAACTCAGTGGAATGTAGTGGAAAATATTACAGCATCTTACTATATAAAATTTCCATAGCTAACAAACTGTATATCATATCATTAATGCTTATTATTACTTCATGACAAAAACCCTTAATACTATAACGAATCGTGACCTCACTGAAATAATGTATGTTTAGGAATGATCGTGTATAACAATATTAAGTGATCGAATGTGTGTTTTGCTGCTTTCTGGTAAATTACAATTGGACTGTATAAGTTCTAGGAGCCTAGTCTTTTCATGCAAAGATGTGTTTTTATCATGATACATCCCCTGTCACATGTAGTCCTGTCCTCACTAACATAATCACACAGGTAGACAGGTCACTTGCTTTTACAAGATCAGCACATGCATCCCCTGAATCTGAACATTCTGGTTATTTGACTATTCTGTGAACAAAATGACCTGTTTAAATAAAAAAAAGGATACACACGGATAAGCACCTTAAAAATTTGATGGCAGTTCTATCTTTCAGGTTGGAAAATCTGGTCATCCTATGACATCATCAGCATGGGGCCAGTTTTCATTGGGCCAAAGTGAGGCTATGCTACCATATCATCCAGTTAGGTCATCAATTCTCTCCAATTTAGCCATTCATTTGTGCTGCTCCTGTAGGACACAATCATTAAGGAATTGGTTCAAATAACCAAGAGCATCAAATGTGCAGTCACCATATATGTTTGCATTATGCATGTGCTACTATAGATACCTACAGACATCTCTGTTTGGCTGATAATTAGTTCCTCTGTTCTCTGCATTTCAGAAATATCCAGCATTTACAATCTAAAGCCATTTGCAGTATGCATATTGCTTTTAGTTTTTCCTTTTACAATTACAAATTATTTCTTTCCCAGCACATCATAACATCTTGCTTTGATGTTCCCATATACTTTTTACTTGTCATTTTCACAGATAATGGATTTCCCAATGCAATCAGTGGTTGCAGTATCCTTGAATGTTTTTTATCCCAAGAAGTTTCTTTTTTTACCGTTGTAAACTGTTTTGTAGCAGGTAACATTTTGTTTTATACACCAGGACTTAATTAAAAACACAGATGAGTGTAACATGTTCCGGACAAATTAGGTGTTACAAAATTCAACCAGATGTTACACACATATTGCGCTAAACTATAATGGATAGTAAGACTTGAAAGAACCACAAAAGAGCACTAAATAGCTGCTAATAACATTAATACATATATATGCAAACTTTTTAGGAAATTATTTAAAAGTAAAGATGTGTTTAAATAATACTGTGTAAAAGGAAAGTTTTCTTGTGTTTGCTATTCTATTAAAGGACAATGTAGTTAGTGACTTGGCACTTAAAACCAATAGTACAAGGGACTCTAGTTGGCACTTTGCTAAAAAAAAAAACATGGGCACCTATTTGTTCTTTCACTGTGTGTAGAGACCAACACTGAAAATTGGTAGCCTCTGGGTTCATGACATTTAAATAAAAAAATAACACATGTAAACAAGTATCATTTAAGTAACCATTGTTTTTAATGTCACCATAAACATTGGGTTTTACTTGCATTGTGGCAGCATTAATGAACACTATCTGCTCCATCTCTTGCATTTTTTGCGATTACTACATTTAAACGCTTCAGAAAAGCCTTCAGGATGCTCTAAAGTACTAATAAAAATGTACACATGAGGGCTGAGGAAAAAATACATGAAAAGGTAAATAATTAAAAAATAAGAAAGCATTTTGCAAGAATTGGCAAACCTAACATAAATATATAAATATATAAATATATATATATATATATATATATATATATATATATTGGCTTTGATTCACATTCAGATGTAAATCTGTTATTTCAATGGCCCCTTTCAACGTTAAAGAATGTTTAAATGTCTAACCAGGAACTTTTCTGTGATATCATTCCAAACACTGTTCCCCAAAGATGTCTTGCAACCAACAGCCTAGACCTCTGGGTGAGAAAGCAGACAGTAAACGAGGATATAGGTTACCAACACTTATTCTACTAGATACTATTTGCTGGCCCAGTGTTTAATGTGGAAAGCAGCAGTAAAGATGACAGGTACTGTATCAGAACCAGCTGAGAAACTTGGATATTGAGCTAAAATCCTTCTTGAATGATTAAGGTCAGGTTTCAGTTACATGAGCAGGTCTTCCAATTTTAACTTGAAGGTAAACTCAATATATTACATCAATACATTTACAAGAAGTTTTTAACATCAAGGTCTGAGATAATTTATCGGTTATCAGCACTAAATTTACTAATACTGTTTTAGAAACTTTTTGATTCCCAAGGCTTATCTGTACTGAGTAATAAAATTGTTTTTTCTTTTCTTTTTGGTGAATGTTTTTATATGGTAACTTAAATCTTGCTGTTGCATATGTGCATATGTGGTACACATTTCATTGAAGGGATTCTAAGGGCAACCCCACCATAGATCACACATGAGAATAGCTGTTGCTTCTGCAAATTACACATTTTTGTAAAGCCTATATCTCACCAAGGTCACAGAAAACTTATTTTGCTGGAAAAACTTTTAATGAAGCAGGAAGTACATTCTTCCAGATATTTGATATTCAGTTCATTTAACCAGTGTTTATGTGCTTTTTAGCCCTTTATATTGGAAAAGACAAGATAGATTTGCAATCAGTGCTTGACTCCACCTATTTTCTTTATTTGCAAAGTTAGAGAACACATAAAAATCTTTTTAACATGACCTTCATGAATGTTGGTTTGCTGTATGATTAAAGCAACTCTCCCAGTTAGCCATGGAAGTGCTGCTTGCTTGCCATTTTAGTTGGCCTGCTGGAAATGGGTGTGAGTGGAAGGACCTCCTTGCTTGTAGCTTTCTATTATTCCGCACACTCATACTGTCAAAGACTGTGGACACAGCACCAGCTTTTGTCAGTGCTGTAATACAACAATGCTGGGTCACCAAATGTCAAAAGTGTTTAAGCATGCAGTTCCTGGGACTCCATAAAAGAAAGGATCAACTCCATTAAACTTAAACATTCAACTGTTGTGTCCTGCAGCTAATAAAAGGACAGGCTCTATCAAGGCCACCCCACTTAACTATTAAACTACAGTCTAAATTCAAATTTGTGGCCAAACATGTTTTTTTAATAACATCAGGTCTAACACTTGTACGATATTCATCAGCATATAGCTGATTGCAGATTATGTATGTATGAATTTGGGCAAGTGCTTCTAAAACTGTAAATGGACATATTTATATACAGTAGTTGAACTGCATTTAAAATCAAGTTTGCAGTGGTAAGGACGAGCACTGACAACAATTGTTGTTTTCGTTTTGTATACGTATAGGTCATTTATATTGTCATGCTGCTGGTAACATGTATAATATGAGATTAACTGACCACAGGATTATTTCCTCTCTGCGTTTGTTTCCAAATACTGCCCTTTCTTGTCTTGACTGCTGCCTGTAAGGCATATATATGGCCACTTTGGATGTAGTTTACAGTCAACCATAGTTGATGTAAGCCTCTCTACCTGGGACGTGAGAGCTTCTGATTGTAATTGCATTTTAAAGGTGTTTAAACCATATATGTCAGTGTTTGATAACTCCTGCATACAATGAGGTACTCAAGATATAACTGGACCCAAGCTCAACCACTAAGTATGTTGTAAGAGCTGAAAGATTGACAAGGTATCCCTTCATTATAAAATACAATCCAAAGGTATCTTTTCATTATAAAACACATCTGGGTGACTGTTACAGTCCCAGATATACAAATACATGTCAAGATAAAATTTCCTTACTTTGTAGATATTGATCATTCATGACAGTTATCCAAGGACAAGGAAGAACCTAGATGAAGATTGTTATGCTTAATGTTTCTTGCTGGGATAGCAAGAAAAAAATTGCTAATCACATCCAGATTGATTTCATAATTGGATCCATAACCTTCACACCCCTCATAACCTCTCCTACCTTCTGTTTCCATCACTTTTAACTGTGCTCTCCAGCTACTCAGCTCACCTCCTCTCAGTCCCTCTGCCCTCTGTCTCCTCTCGCTTCTTTCCGCTCCCCTCAGTGACTCTCAACCTGTCATCCGTGCCCACCCTCTTGGGCCATAGTTACCTGCCTGTACTTACTTTTCCCCTCCCTCCCTCTCTTTCATGCTGTGCCTGAGCCCCCAGAGTTATAGTGCTTACTGTTACTTGTACTGTGCTGTTTCACCTTGTACTGTGCCATTGTTTGTCCTTGTACGGCGCTACGGATACTTTGTGGCGCCCTATAAATAAAAATTAATAATAATAATAATAATAATAATAATAATAATAATAACCTTGATACAATTTAAATTTTTTCCTTTTCGCTTGAAATATCTATTGTTTATTCAATATCATTTTTATATTGTCAATTTTTAAATCATATTTACTTTACTACTTCCATTAAAGAGAGACAATGAATGCATAATTTTCTTGTGTCAATTTTGTATACAATGAGGGTGGGGTGCAGGGTTATATTTCTATAAAAGTACAATGTAAAGCAGAGATCTTTTGTAGAACTCACACACCTATTCAACCTTTAGCGGTGTTAAGTTATTGTTGACCAGCTCCTAACATTCGTCATGAGCTCTAGGTATATTCCATGAATGGGGTGCGTACATATATTAATTTATTATCAAGTGCACTAGACTTTGTATTTTACTTCAGGGGTAGATGAACAGGTTAGTTTTCAAGTCTCCCATTGTCTTTTCCCAGCTGTGGAAGGATCTCCCACACTCCATCAGGTTAGCCTCTACTCTCAAAGGCTTCAAACGTGCCCTTAAGACTCATTTCTTTATTCAAGCCTATCATCCTTCCTCCTAACTCCCATTTCTTGGCTTTCACCCCCATTGCCCCAGGCAGTACCACCCTATTTGGGTCTCCCCCTTTTCCTTTTTGGATGTAAGTTCTCACTAGCAGCGCCCTCATTCCTTGTGTTCGCCTGTACTATTCTATCACCCTCTGTACCTCCAGCTGCTTCCCTAGCCCTGTTTTCTTGAGCTCAGGCCTACTTCACGCTGGTTACTACCATAAATGCCATTCACTGTCCCGCAAATAATTTGATCTGCATTACCATGTTACCTGTATTTTTATTCATTCAGTATGTCTGGTCTTTGTACTTTGACCTTCATGTATCATGTTGTTTGTTATGGATCACTGCTTTCTGTATGTGTCATGTACGATGCTACTGACCCTTTGGGCGCCTTGTAAATAAAAGATAATAATAATAATAATAACAACAATAATATGTCACTGCTAAATATATTCTCTTCTACCCCTGCCTAATTACATGGTAGGGCCGGAACTGTCTGCAGTTATAGCAGGGAAAAGAAGCTGGGTTAGTCATTAGCTAATCTTTATTTATAGGCCAGGGTACACACTGAATAATTATTATATACATTTATAGGTACAAATTGAAATCGCTTCCTTCTATGCGGTAGAATTGTATAATTGCTGTATAAGTATACTTATCTAAAGTGAAACATTAAGTGGAGGAAAATGAAATGAGTTTTTTGTAGTATAGACTTTACAGAAAGTCACACACTTACACAAATACCTGCTACTGAACATTATAATCTGTTGGCCCTTTATAGTACGTTTGCTTTCACTGGCCAGTCTGCTAGAAACACTTCCAAGACCCGCAGTATGTGCATCAAGAGCTTCAAAGACAGAAACTCTAGAAGGAGCTTGAGTGAAGGCAAGGGAATGAAAGGCAAAGAAAGGAGAAAAGGTTAGCACGTGCGGGCTTTATATTTCATAACTAAGGGTCCGTCTGGGATTGTATTGATTGGACTTGTGCTGTACTGCTGTTTTTGTTAGTTACACGCTAGGCTATAAAGTAGATTTTTATTGTATCCTGCCAAATCTCTTCATTTTCTTTTTACGCAGAACTGCACTGATAAGTATTACACTTGGCTTGCCAGTGGCTGATTTCTTAGGAGAATATATAAAGTTGCCTATTAACTGCAGTCTGGCTATTGATACCAACTTGAACTATTGCAACATGATAATCTGTGAGAAAGTAACTGTGCACTAATGCCATGAAACAAATTGTTTTGTGTGCCATTGGTATTTAATCATTCTGCTTGACACATCAGATAAGTGAATTATTTATCATGGAAGCAAGAATAACCAGACTTTGCCCTATTTCCTTCAGTAGGCTTAGAGAGGCTGGCGTTCATTTTGGCAATGAAAATGCTTCACTTGACAGACTTTATTCCTCAACATGCAAGATCCCCAAGGGGTTTTCATGATGAATGGACTAGAGAACTTGTTAATTGTAAGTATAGTACATAAAAATGGTACAAACATCCTTCCTGGTCTTATATCCAGACTTAAAGTAAAACACATAATGTTACATAATATCAGATTTAGTCAAGTGACTTTTGAAATACATGTTAGGATTGTTAAAGACAACATCAATCTCTATAAACATTCTGCAGACAGCCATCTTCCTGTTAAGCCAGCAGAATTCCTGTATTTATATGCACACTTTTAATGACTTGTGCTGATTCATTGAACATACCAGAAATAGAGTTATTGTGAAGGACAACTAATATATGTAAAAATTCTGTGTATCCTCTGATTGGCCGAATTTTATAAGGTAATCAGAAGAGCTTGTGGAACCAATCTTAGATTGGTGCAAACTGTAATAATCATTGCATCCATTGCCATCACTGGATATCACAGACTCCCCAGTACTACATAGTAAACTTATGGAAGTTGACATGTGGGAGGCAGTTCATCATTTGCAGTTCATTTTGAATAATGGTAATTTGAATGTATTTTGAAAATTAGTTGTATAGCCTATAATCAGATAACATTTCAGTATGAATTTTAACTTTCAGTCCCATTAGTCACACTGCAGCATTATGTCTTTTTAGTAAACGTTATTTTTGTCACAATTGTCTTCTTGAGTGCAGTTTGAGAGAATGACTGTTTTGAAATGCAGATTAATAATGGGATACAGGCTGGATTAATGCTCACACTATTGTTTGTTTTGCTCCAGAGACCTTGGATTGCAACAGAAAGGCATTTGTTTTGAATACAGTATAAGTATAAAAAATTTTGTATATAGGAAGCTAGTTGGCTTAGAATCAAGCTCTGAATACATAATAGGCTATTGTCTTCAAAAATAAACATTGCCTTTGTTTATTGTAGCAAAGAATATAAATTGCCGGTATAAATTTGCACACATTCAGTGCTGCACATTGTGGTATTTTGTGTATTATGCAATATCTCTTCATCTATTTTTTTTTGTGTGATATATATATATATATATATATATATATATATATATATATATATATATATACAAAGGTAAATGCAGACTTAAATATATGTCTAGCTGGTAAGATCAATATCGTCCATGTTTCCAATAGATTCCAACCATATACCAAAACCGAGACAGAGAAAAGCAAAAGAAAGAATGTCAAAGGCACCCGTGAAATATAATAAAAAGTAATAGGTGGCAGCGTACCAAACAGGTATAAATAAACAGCTTATCTGTATCCGGAATGCCTGAACGTGGCCTCCAATCAGCCTAGTAGGTCAGGAACAGATGTATAGATAGCTTGCGTGGATATAATATATTTGGATCACCGATCATAACACAGTCACAGCTCACAAACTCCACTCAGCCGATGTATTATAAGAGGAAAGAGCCATATAGTGTAGTATTTATATACAAATAATTTATTCAGCATATAAAAAATGCACACTCACAATGTATATAAAGTTTAAAAGCTTATCTGAAATCCTTCGATAAAGGGAATACTGCTTAACAATGTAGATCTACAATGTAGCTTCATCCCTCCTGATGAAGTTCAAACTGAACGAAACGCGTTGAGGCTGTTCGCTATCACCCACTCCTGGTACATTTGAAGCTATACTGTCTTCCTGATCTTTGAGAGTGATCCCTTTGAGAACTTCTGTGTGGAGCCCATTGGTGTTTACCTCATGAAATATCCAGAGATCTATATTGTTAAGCAGTATTCCCTTTATCCCAGGATTTCAGATAAGCTTTTAAACTTTATATACATTGTGAGTGTGCATTTTTTATATGCTGATTATTCTGGCTAACACGGTACTGCAATAATAATAAATAAATATTTTTTGCTACAAACTTTCACTAGCACATTCTTTTTCTATTTAAGCATTTTACACACTGTATGTTATGCACTTTCAGTGCCAAAGTACTAGATATAGTGCTAGGAAGATTAGGGACTATAGGGCCAAGTGTCAAGTTAGGATTGCTTCATCCACATTCTCTGGTCCATTAAATCATTATGTGTCCATTTGCTTGCCAACCTGGATATATGTGTTGCAGCATTTATGGTGCTGTAAGGAGACATAGGAGTATATTTATTAACTGGTGTATTTTTTAAACTATCATTTTTTTCATTGCAATAATGAATGAAAGACAGTGAGCATTTATTAAAAGTGTTCTGTTGGTACAGCACTTCCGATAAATGCCTGTCCCAGCGAACACATCCTTACCTAAGCACCACTCATTTTCTTCAATTGCGATGCAGACGACTGTTGAAAAATAGATCTGCGCATGCTCCGCCCAAAAACCTAAGGTCACACATGCGCAAAGCCACCTTTGCGATAGTGACTGGAAGGGAGAGCAGGTAAGATGTGGGAGGGATCCAAAGATCCTTTTACCGCAATGCTCTCCCCATAGGAGTCAATGGCTAACGCCATATGCCATCAGGCACAAATCAATAGTCAAAAATGCCGTTATTTGTTTTTGGGGGATTTTAAGCAAAAATGAGCATAATGAATAGACCTGACAGCCAGAAAGGAAGGACCAAGTGAGGCAGGTGCTCTTTACTTCAGTGCAAAATACCATGTTCTGCCATTTGTAACATGTGACTGCTATAAGTGTAAGTAATAGATTTTTTTAAAAACTTAACAATATTGTTTAATATTGTAAGGTCCTTAAACACACTAGCATTATTGTAAATGTGTGTTCTAAAATGCTATTAGCTGAAAATAGCAGAATGGACCTGCACACACACATTTTCCAAACGATTGATTGGCTTTGCTGTGTTCCATGTCAATTTCTAGGTTTCTTCCATTGGTCATAACTATTAAATGCACATTAAAAATACAGTTTAATAAGTTTTATGGGAAAGCTTATTACACTCCTACCGTAGCATATAGTAAATGTTTAGGAAGCATATGTTAGGATGTGTTTGACCTGTTGACAGAACAACTTCCTGTGTCATTACCATTGAATGGTGATTGAGGAGCAGTGAAAGAGCACAGCTATGCTATAGGTGAATGCAGCTTTGCTCATTTAGACGGTGGATGGTCATCTAAACCATGTGTGTCTCAAGAGCCCCAGCCTAGTAACTGCTGCAAAAAAGCAGTCCTGTCCAGAACGGATAAACAGTGTGATACCTAAAAAAGAATTCTTTGCCTATGAAGGAAAAGGAACTCCAAAGTAATAATAACATTGTTTAATAGTTGTCAGTATTGCCAGCATACAGACTGCAAGCTCTCAGAGGGACAATATTTTAAAATATTGTCTAGGAAAACTATGCTGCTGAGCCTGTGCATCAACACAGGTAACACATAATACTGTCTTATCATACGTCCCATCCTGGAGATGCAGAGATGTGGTATGAAAGTAGGAGGCGGACTTGACTTGATGATGGTATTTACATCACCAAGTGTGTAGAACAGGGCCATATAACACATCATCATACCACTGCCCACTCAGAGTTCTTTTGATGGGATTTGTGTTACCATGTTACCCTTGCAGCAGGACAGTTCACCTGCAGAAAAATTGCTTGCTCTCTTGGGAGAAAGTCTTCCCAGAGACACCAGGAGATTAGGCAAGATCTTGCAGCACTACAATCCCCATCATGTCATGTTTACCAAATGTGATAATGGTATTGGTGTTTACATAATTAAATCTGATTGCAGAACTGGATAATAAGCACAAAGCAATAGCATTGGAATGGGACTTCACAGGCCTTTGACCTTGCTTAGAATAGCTAAATCAGCTATCAGAGGCAAACCATTACTAATAAATCCATGCTGACAATTATCTAATTAAAGATAAGCAAAGCTGCAGCTGAATTTCATGTGAATCCATTTACACATAATGGCATCCTGCACTGTGTTTCTAAATTCCAATTAAGTTTATAACCTATAAAAAGAGCTGGGATGTGGATCCTTTTTTCCCTTCCCTATTCCATCCCTCCCATCTCTTCATTTTCTTTTTCTTTTCCCATATTCTACTACACTCCTTCCTCTCTCTTATACTTAGGCGGCCCGCAAAGCCGCCCCCCTCCTTACTCTCCTCAGTCTTACTTCTCTTTCTAAAATTATTGCTTCCCTTGAAAAATTGGGTCAACATCCTTACTAATGCTCTCTTCTAATAAGACGCTGTATGTTTTATTGCACATGTATTCTTCAGATGTTTATAACACAGTGCTGTACAGAATGTTACTTTTGGTTGACCCTTGCAAAAAATAAAATCTTTAAAAAAAAAAAAAAAAAGAGCTGGGATGATGATGGTGTCAATTAATTCTGCTCTTTGTTGTGGTTGGGGTTTAATAGTGAACAACAGAACACAAGTGAATGAGGGAATACCACAAAGAACACTTAAAAATTTAAATTCTTTTTCAAGGATAAAGAATTTCCAGAGGCAATAAGACAATGTTAACCTCAATGGGGAAACTTCACTTTATCAACTGGAATTAGATGTGGAAAGTCTTAAAATGTCTATTACCTCACCTGACCAAGTCTGAGATTGGCTGATATGCAAAATCAGTTGAAGGAACAACAGTCACGAATTTCTAAACTTCCCCAAGAAAGATGAAGCTAAGCTTTTCTGCTAGAGCCTCATCAGTAACCTCAGAAACGTACCACCAGAACCACTGTTGAGTGTGATCAGGGTTTGCTCACACCACCCATACCTTCTTTTTAAAACTAGATTCCATTCTACCACCTATTCCCACAGCTGCTCCATACCACAAAATATATGTAATCCATATAACACAAACTTAAGACTTTCTATAGTAGACATTAGTCAACAGACAACACTTTCTGCTACTTCTACCATCTCAAATCTTGATGTTCAAAAGTTGGGCCCACATATTATGTAGGCCCTTGCTTTGGGCCCACATAATAATCCCCTGTGAGTGCTATATGCTATCATTTGTTACTTGTCATTGGTTTTACTGCCTAAAGGCAATAATTCTTCTACGATGGCAGTGGTTTGTTTGTTGCCCTATTAAAAATGCATTTTTGTTTCAATTCCAAATCCTAGTCTGTAGTATTTTATTTTATTTTGATGTTTATCATTTATTGGTAAATTTTGCATAAAACAGTTTGAGCACAAAAACTATGTGTTTAGTCAATTTGTTTTTTTTACCCCTAAGAAAAATATTTATAAAAAGGAAACAATGTTTTCAAGTTCCCATTCTTTTTATTGAAGTGTTGCAGGACAAAAAAAATAAAATGTTACTCAATCTTTTGATTCATGTTATTTTTCATGGTTACATTTTATTAAATTGCCAGAGTACTTCCCCAGCAACAGAAACGACATTTTGGCAAACCTGTCTTATTTTGAGCTCACTTCATTCAACAGCTGGCCATGATATGTATGTCTATCCTCAAACTAAAGCCCTCTCTGTAGCAAAGTTATATAGGATGCATGACACCTTTGTTATCATATCACACTGGAAGGAGTAAGCATTGCATTGCAGAAGATTTTATTTGAATGATGATTGAAGACATTCCTAGACAAATCTTCTTTTAGGATATGGCTTCATTATATTTGTTAATAAAGAGAAAATACGTCTGTCACAAACCCATGTTGAAATGATTCTCCTCTATCCACGAGTGGTTTTGGTTTTGTAATATTGAAATTTCCCTCCATTCTTTTGCAAACTATTGGTTAAGTTTACAAGACTTTAGAATGACCTTAAATGCCATAGTCTTCATCAAGATAAAGTATAAAAGCTATCCAGAGTTGCCACTAAAACAATCTAAATGGATTTCTTGAAGTAATAGGTGGCATCTGTGTCCAAATGTGATTGCCATCCAAAGCACCAAGGAAATTTGGGAAGTGTGTTACATTCATAAAATCATTACTTAGCTCTGTTTTGCATATACTTTGTAGACTCTGGCATTTACTTTGCTTCTAAGATCACTTGTGCACTTGTCTCAAATGAAGTAAATGTATGAACTTAAAAAGAAAGTAAAATGCATATGTAGAATATACAGAATGGAATACCATATGCCATAAATGCATATGATAAGGAGTATCATGACACCAAGAAATATATTATTTAGAGATCTACTGAACACAATCTCAGTTCAGCTGCTGAACCCAGTGAGAATTGCTGTCATTGCTGTTAACTGTCATTTCTGTTGCCATCTAAGTTCCTCAATTGGTGATCTCTACTGCCTCCTTGGTGACAGCAGCTGCCACCAAACATGGGGAACAACTGTCCTGGCTCTATTTCCAGCAGTGAGATTGACATTAAAGATAAACACGGTGACGTGCACAGTTACTCCAAACTGTCAGATAACCAGAAGAGTGCCCATGCAGCGTGAAAGCAAAAGCCTCCTCTGGAACCAGCAGAAGGAGGCTTAGTTATAATAAATGGTGAAGGATAGTCATGGTTGCCAGCAGCTGACTGTTTTAAGATTTTAACATGGCTGGTTTGTGTTTTGGGTGACTGCCTTCATCTAATGTTCATTGTTCCATTAGTACTACTCTACCGATAGCTGCACAGAAATGCCAGATGCCAATGTCTGCCTTGTTGGAGGATAATAATGCTGCTAATTAACAATAGCCACCATCACTTTCCCCACTAGCAAGTACAATTGATATTCCACTGCCTTATGTATCATCCCCCTAACTCTTCTGTCTCTGCAACCCCCATTTCAACTCCCTCACTCAGTATCACCCCCTTCTTGAGCGTAAGCTCTTGCAAGCAGGGCCTGTTTCCTTAGTCTTTCTTTATGTAATTATGTCATTTTGCTGTTTGTATTTTTGTAATTATGTAATTTAGTTGTTTGTGCCCACCCCATTTTTACGGCGTTATGGACCTCTTGTTGTGCTATATAAATAAAATATCATATTAATAAATAATTAAATGTGTTCCACATACCTCTTTGAGTGTAAGCTGTTAGACAGGGTCGTCTTTGCCTTCTGTTTCATGTCATTGTATGTAATTTGTTTGTGTCAAGTCATGACCCCCAGTACAATAGCAATATTACATTTATTGCTATTGTACTGCTGCAACAGAATAAATATACTGATATGGATATGTGGATCCTGTAGTATATTTTAACATACAAAATTAAATGTTGTCCCCACTCTCAGTTCAAGATCTGAATTAGGAATGAATAGGAAACTTAACATGTTTTTTGGTTTCCTTTGAAACAGGTACTAGTAATGCTTACACATAAACACATCATGTAAATATTTCAGGAAGTCTTTGGAACTGAGGATGTTTCAGAAAACTAGAGATGAATGAAGTTGTGGCTAGATGTTAAATAATTTACTTTAGCTTATGAATAGGCCTTTTGGTAAAGGTGCTAAGCTCCGGCAACACAGTTTTCCAGTTCTGCTTTTGCTTCGCCATTCCACAGAATGCCGTTCCGCACTGTATTTGTCAGCATAGTTTGTGAAAAACAACATAATTTTTTTAATTTTTAAATTAAGATGCCTTTTAATGTTAAATGTTAAGAACATCTTGGCACAACTTACCGAATAAAGTAATGAATACTACATGTGCACAGAGTACATATGTTTTGTCTTTGTGTTCCAACCTTTTCAGCATTGTACAGCGTTTGCGCATTACTATAGTAGTATTAGAAAGTGATGTTATTGTCTATCAATCTTTTATGGTGATATAAAATTACCTTCCATATGTTATTTGCTGGCTTTGTATTAAGTTGAAGGTTAATATTTCTCTAACATGAATTATACACCTTTCTTTATCCTGTAAGTGAAATAATTGCTTTTCCAGCAGCAGCGGCAGGTTACCTGACGCTAGCTAGCTTTACACATTTGACATGTGCCATCTCTGATTTGTAGTTTCGGGAACAAAACCAATCAGATTTCATTCAGAAGTAAAGAAAGACATTACATGCTGAAAAAGAAGCAGCACCAGTCATTGCACTTTGCTTCTCTTTCCTGGTTTATTTGGTACTAGACACTGCCTTGTTCATTTGTACCACTTCATTTGCTGGCTTAGATTTTTATTTCTGTTGTAATTGAAAGGAGTTAATGTTAAAGAAAGACTGCTCTATTTTTGGTTTTATGATATAATTGTATTAACGTATTTTGGAAAGGATACTTAAAAAACCAAAGAGTTTGGTGTAGGAACATTTGTTTTCTTTCCACAAGAGAACATTATTCTGGAAGTAACTATCATGGTGCCTAGATGTCTAGATTTTATAGAACAATTTGTAAAACCATTGTTCATATTTTATGACAAGTCTAAAATCTGGGATGTTCTGGCTTTTGTTGTCATTATCCAGCCTAACTGGGTTAATCCCTAAATGAATTCAGTTGAGGATGAAGTTGCTTCACTTATGTACTGTGTTCATATTATCACCTTCCTGCTTGACACTTTTCCATCTAAACTTCTGCACACTTACTGTTCTAATTTACCCCCAGCACATACACAAATACTCAACCTCTCTCCACTAACACCCATTTGGTAGCTTAATCTCCTCCTTTGGGTTAAATAGTCAGCTTTCTTCCCCTCATCTAACACTTATACAATTTAACAACTACTGTTGTTTCTAAATGCAGACCATCAACAACATGTCTCTTCCTTAGACTTTAGGATACTGTTAAACTGCTAATCTGCTGTCTCATAATCCCATGCATTAGCTACTCTACCCCTCCCCCCCCCCTTTTAACTGGTTTTGTTTCTGCCATTTGTAACAACATGCAGAAAATATACTAAATTACATTTAAAAAATACTCCTGACTTTCTCCCAACAGTCTTTGGTATTCCCATGTTCATTAAATTGTTTAGCAGTGCTCCTTTCTGTGACTATAGAAGGAAACTCTCATTGATTATGTCTGTGTGTATTACTCTATTGCAGTAAAATAGCTGGTATTTACTTGTTTTCCTATTTCTGTTTTTTTGTTATTCTCTGGATATTGGTATTCTAGATAAGAGATCCCAGAACTGTATTAGCAAGCAGTATGGGTATGGGTGTTATAGAAAGTTGAGGTAGTAAAGGATATGCCTATGAAAAAATAAATATATATTTAATTTTATATATATATATTTATATATAATTGCACACTCCGTACAAAAGAAAGGGCAGTATGCAGCCAAACACATAGGATAGGACTAATCACATGGGGAGGAAATCTGTGTTGATGGCTCTAAATTATAGAAAGTTCAGTGACACTCTATTATCATGTGCAGCCCTCCAATTTTCAAAAAGGAAACACATTGCCCTTAATTGCAATAATTTAAAATTATTCACTTCCTCCAAAATTCCATCTCATGTCGTAAAATGCCCCCAAAAGCATTCAATCCCCAATCTGCCATAAAATGCCCCACCCACATGACCTCAAATCCCACATGTACACCAAAACTCCCCCCACATGCCAT